>NW_027278921.1:0-15000 GCF_046629955.1 Centroberyx affinis
CCATTGGTTTAGACTGTTGAATGATCCCTCATTGCGTTATGTCCCGCCCCAACATCCTGTTTAAACAGGAAATGCATCAAATCCAGGAAGTAAAGATGCAATTTTATGGGGTCTTTAACTTCTCTCTCAGCTGCTGATGCTGTGGCAAGGAAAATTAGCTTAAAGTCAAGTAGCAAAATCTCACTAGAAGTTGTATAGCCCACTGAAGCCTGACAGAGTAGGTGGGGTGACCATGACTCAAGATTGACATAATTTACTGTAACAAAAAGAGGGGTGTTTTTCCAATAATAAATTGATTTAAAAAAAAGTTTACTAGTTCTATTCTTGTCTTTTGTGGGGCCCTCTGGCGACCAAAGGCGATCATCTACCTTTGCCTAATTGTAAGACCGGCCCTTGGTATAAGCATACCTCAACTTGCTTATTAACACCTCGTTGCATCTACAGCTGAAGGAGAGAGACTAAAGAGAGAGAGAGAGACAAGAGAGATAGGAGTGGAAACAGGGAGGGAAGGTGTTCTGACAGACTGAGAAAAAGAGAGATAGAAAAAGATGGAAAAAAGGGCGGGAAGGAGTAACAGAAAGAGAGAAAATGACTATTTTGCTCAGCCAGCTTTATGGCTCTCTCAGGACCTCAGGTATGTTTGTTTCAGATGTGAGCGTCTCCCTCTGGGACGGGGCTTAGCCTGTTGCAGTAACTCATCTCCTGCCCCAATCTGCTCAGAGTCAAGGCCTCCACTTGACTTCATGACTGGATGCCTCCCAAAGCGCATGCAATAACTCTCTTTTCTTTCTTTTTTTTTTGCCTTTTCATTTCTTCCGTCCCTTTCCCTTTCCTCTCCTCTGTCCTTTCCTCTCTTTTCCTCTCCTCGCTCCCCTCCTTTTCGTCTCCCCTGCCCCTCTCCAGAGCTGTTTTGACTGACATGTTTGGTACCTCAGCTTGCAAAGCCCATTACATCGACGCATTCGTAATCATTCCAAGACATTTCACATTCCTGAATTAATATGGGATATTTTGAGCTGAGCCCCTTTTCCCCAGTTAAAGATTTCAGTGTGACTAATTTGAAACACTTTATCTCACTTAGCCCTGGTCTGATTTGAAGGCCGTGTAATGGTTATAGCGCAATTTCCTGTCTGGCTAAGAAAGACATCTAGGTAGGGGTCAGAGTTCAAAGATAATCTAATTCTCCTTAAATACAATTAACAGATTTGCTAGATAATGTCAGAGTGAAAATTGAGACATGTATGTGCGTGCGTGTGTGTGTGTGTGTGTGTGTGTGAGAGAGAGAGAGAGCGAGAGAGAGAGAAAGAGAGAGAGAGAGCGCATGGTTGCACCTGTTTCTGATTTAAATGCCCTGATACAGATCTCAGACCCTCTCTTACTCTCTCGGACTCTCCCTTAGAGGCAAGAGGGAGTGAGCTGTCTTCTTGGCATGCATGTCTGTAGTGGGAATGCTCTGCTCATGCATGTGTGTGTGTGTGTGTGTGTGTGTGTGTGTGTGTGTGTGTGTGTGTGAGCGAGAGAGAGAGAGCGAGAGTGAGAAAGAGAGCAAGAAAGAGAGCATGCATGCGTGGCTCTGTGTTCGTGCCTATGAATGCATTTTTGTGTGTATCTTCAGTTGCATCCTGGTATATACGGTTACATGTGTGTATATGTGTGTGTGGGTGCGTGTGTGTGTGTCTGTGTGAATACTGTATGTTGAATCACACACGCGTGACTCTGCACCAGTAAACCCAGTTATGTAAATCCACCTGCTTCCCCTCTCTCTCCCTCACTGGCTGTATATCAGCACACACAGTCAGCAAATCACTCTAAAACGGTTCCTGTTAAACACACACCTTCGCATTTTGCAATTTTTGTCTCGTCTTAGAGCTCGTAATGCCTTTTGGCTTTTATGAGAAATACAAAAGCTCAGTGAGGAAACACAACTTCCAACCGGAATTTCCCATTACAAATCCCTTAATCTTTAGAAACCCGAAACAAAGGGGAGCCCAACTGAAGAAATGGAAGTGGAAATGTTTCATTGATTAACTGACAGAGCCACTGATACAAGGATGGGGATGGATATAATCTGACATAGAACTGAGATTACCTCTAGATCTTTGCTATATAAGGCCATACTGTATTATGAAGGCCATGACTGTGATAAAAATCATAATTTGACCACAGAAGAAACCATCCAAAATCCATTTAAAGCTGCACAAGGCAACTTTGCATTTTGGCCAAATGGCAGCAGGAGGGAACTGAATTAGAGGATTTCAAAACCCAGAAATCATGTAATGTGACGTCAGTAAATTGCACACTAAATTGCACAGACCTAGATTTCTTCTTCTTGAGGGTGAAGGTGGTGAAGAGGGTCAACCATTGTTGGAAAATGTAGTTTTGAGTGTGGGAGTGACTCTATTTCTTATCAAAACAGTTATCTATACCTCTTAAAGTTGTGTTTAGAACTTTTATACACCTACACCATCTGTTTCAGACCAATAAACATGTTTTTGTTTTTGTTTTTCTGGACAGATATCGCTCGATTCTTTCAAGCCCTCTTGCGCTTGAAACAATCACTACCACCGACTGCGAGAAATTCTCCATACATGCGTCTTGAAAATGTTTTTAAAAAATAATAGTAGAAATAATCATAAAAATACGGAGGACACAACCTCAGCGTCTTCAATGGTGGTTACAGCCTTGAAGACAAGTGTATTTTTACATAAAAAATCTTGCCAAATGCAGCTTTAAATGAAAGATGTGATGTTTGTACCTCTGACTGAATGACACAGCTATTGATGCAAGGATGGATATACTTGGCAGATAGAACTGAGAATATTATATTATATTTGAAGATGTTCAGTACAGGACCATAACAAGAAAATCTGTGGCTGACACTCCAGCAAAGGGCCCACAACCCATTTTGGATCCTGACTGCTGGTTTAAGACACTAAAAGGTAGACTTGCAAAATTAGCAAGATCTTTTTCCTTTGCATCAGGTAAGTCCAACCTTGAGTTTGACTTGAAATCTCAATCTGTGTCTGGGCCCTGTTAAGACTGATAAATGTTTAATCTATCTTTGAAAAATTGAAGCTATATTTACTATAATTCATATAAAACAGGCCTATATACATTATAGAGTGGTGCGATCAAATATGTTCTCCATTCTACCTCTATCCTGCATCTATCCTCCGCTAGCAGTTGTTACAGTCACTGCAGCCAGTTTTTCCTCAAATATAATAAAGCCGAATAGGTATGTTGTGACGCAAAACTCTAATCTTTCAAACTGCTCCTTGCCAAGCCGCTCTTCACACTTTCTCATAGCTGGAAAGGGAACAAAATGTGAATTGAAAGAAATTTGAATTATTTCACCTGTCAAATCCCCGCTGCAGTCATGAAGGGGAAATGTAAATTACAGGGAGGAGACGGCAGAGGTTAAAAAAGTTGTTTTAAGCCTTGAGACAACTGACATGTGGATAACGGGGTGCGACTCCATATTGGGACATTGTTCCTACATTTTAAACTCAAAATAAACCAGATAGGGGACTTTGAGGCCCGTTTTGACTTACCTTTGCCTTGCGCGGTGTTCTCTTTTGAACTTTCTCAAGTTTACTGAAAAGTTAAATTGAGTGCATGTCACATTTTATTCCACAATGTCAAACCATATCAAATAAGCCATTTGGCACGGTGCGGTGCATATCCATCCACCTGGAAGCTACAGTGAGAGTTTTTCTCTTTGGGCTGTTTTGACTGTTACTGATAGAGATTTGTGCAGGTTTCTTCACATGCGTGTGTGTGTGTGTGTGCGTGTGTGTACGTCTGTGTGTATTTTTTTTAGCATATGTGTATGCACTTGTGTATATGGGCAGATGTGTGTATGATAGTGTGTGCTGATTCCAAAATCAACCCCAGGCTAGAAATGAATGGAGTCTGAGACGAGATAAACACACACCAGGCTGAGAGCGTTCCAACCTGTCTGGCAATATGTATTCTGTGTGTGTGTGTGTGTGTGTGTGTATGTGTGTTCATCAAAGGTATCAATAAATTACAAAATAGTGATGTCAAGAAATGTCTTCAATTTAAGTATTTTTCAATTGTTTAAAATACAGAAAGAATATGAGGAGGAAACTATGAATTTTGTGTGTGTGTGGTGTGTGTTCATCAAAAGTATCAATGAATTACACAATAGTCGTGTCAAGAAATGTTTTCAATTAAAGTGTATTCAATTTGTTTGAAATACAGAAAAAAAACAAGGAAGAAACGGTAAATTTTGGCATTATTTTGTCTGACATCTTTCTTTGTTATATGAGAAATTTGGCAGAACAGTAATTTTCTTGATAGTGCCGTGATCTGCCTTATTCTGACTTGTAGATGACTTGAAGATACTGACGCTCATTGGAAACAGCATTGGAAACAAGTGGAGTTATCTGACCCAACTGGCAGAATTTTTCTCTTGTTTTAAGAAAAATATTTAGAATTTAGAATTTGAAGGCAGAATATGAGACTAAATCACCTTTTTTGCAGTGCAGATCACGATTTAAGGTAAGGTTAAGTTAAGCATATACTGGTGAGTATTTAAGTTGACATTTTGGGTTTGAAAGTAACTTCAAACCAAAAATCAAAAATATCCTAACAAATCTAACAGTACAATGATTTATACGTGTGTGTGTGTGTGTGTGCACGCGCACTTTTCCTGAACATCTCACATATGCATGCCTGTGTGCTCAGCTAGTGGGCGCCAGGCTAAAGTCTCATTCATCACACAGCTTAAGTCCATATCTTACATCATTCATTTAAAAAAACATCCCTTAGAGCAAAACTAAAGTTGTTTTTCCTGGAGAGAAACGATAGTCCATCTAAATAGAAGGGACCCAAACTTTCATTATGACTTCAGATAAGCAGGCGGCTGAACCTGTAATGTAGTTCTGAGTTACAATGCGAGGGATGGGGGGCTGTGGGAGCATTGTAAATAGCCTAGTAAATCACTAATATGTACTGTGGACTTTCTACACAGTCTGCCACAGCAGATAGCAGTATATTGGCGTAGTCGATTTAGCCCCGGGCCAGATATACATCCATTATCAATGGCAGTGCTACTGTAGCGCTTAATGGACTTACAGGTTGCAGACTTTCTCATTCTAACTTGTGAAACAACCGCAGTCTGTAAAGTCCAAAGGGTAAAGGAGACTCAGCTGTTTATTATCCTGAGAACTAGCAAGCTTGCATACTCTCTACTTAACATGCAGCACTGAACCAAAACTGTATCACTGTGTTTTTATATCAATTTACTACAGTATTTTATCACTGCAAATAAGATAAATTTGCTTTAGTTTAGTTCAATTTCATACATTTTAATGATATTGCCAGTGCAATTAACTTGTGGATTAAATCACCAAATAAGGAAAAACAGCAACATAATTTGTTTAAAATCAACCTGAAATATAAATTAAAGTATAATGTGGGGCAGATGCAGGACAGATTCATAATAGCATAATTCAAACTTTGCTTTGAGTGTTTGTGTTTAGTAAAATCACCAAAATCAGCCCGTGTTAGTATTTTGTCATTGTTTTTATTTTGTATTATTGTAATTTGGTATTTCCTGCTGCTGCTCTTCATTCGAAACAGTCTTGGATTCTAAAGTTGCTTCTTGGTAAGCAGCCTAATTTCCAATTCAATTCAGTTCAAAACATTAGTGTCCCATAGGGGATATTTGGTTTGCAGGCAGGCAGGGTTTACAATAAAGGAAATACAATAATCGCGTGTAATAAAATCACAATAAAAATACATAATACAAAACAGACAATAAAAACACATAACAAATCAACAACGGCCTTGTGCAGATCTAATAGAAACACATCTACGACGCACTAGGGAAGCTTTCCTGTATCACACTATTAAAAAAAAAACGGTATACGCATGGACAGAGATGGCCAGTCCTCACAGTTTTTGATGTGTCTCAAAGTAGTGTGAAGAAGAGACACAGTCATGCATAATCAAAAATCATATACGAACATGGCAGCAGTCTTCTCTTAGACTCAGAAGAAAAACACGGGCTGTTCCTAAAATAAAACCCCATCTTTTACCAAAATGTCAATAAAGGGCAGCAGCATAATAACCATCCTATGTCTTTTCACTCATAGTAAAAACTACTAATAAAACCAAAGCCAGCTAGTTTTATTTTCTCTTATTTGAGGTGGAATCCGATCCCTTGAGCTCTCTAATCTTCACCGATTCCTACTGTGCGTTTAAAGGCAGGTGATAATGTCGGTGCAAGAGTCGTTTTTGGCGGTTTTCAGAGCGAGTTACCTGCCCGACTTCCCGTCTGCGGAGGAAGTGAGCTGTCAGTTCTGATAATCTTCACCCGCGCTCCTTCCCTCTGAGGTCCCCGCTGGCCCGGCCGTGACCCTGCCCCCCCGGGGGTCAAAAGTCGCGTGTTTCCCACCGCCGCTTTCGCAGTGCAACCGTGCAGCCTTCAAGTTTTACAGTGAGAGAGAGAGAGAGAGAAAGAGAGAGAGAGAGAGATACGCTCCAGTTTTACTGTAGGAGTTAGGGATAAGGCTGGGGTTGGCAGGCCAAGGTGGAAACAAGGTTTTATGGGAAATCTGTTACTGGTTAAAAGACATTTTCTCTCTTTTTTTCTCTCCTCTCTCTTGAGTTTTTTTCCCCCTTGTTTTCTGACAGGCAATGAAGCTGTTATGTACGAGGCTACATAAACCTGTGAACTCATATAGGAAACAAGCCTGGTTTTCAGCTCAAACGTGCCTGCCGAGGAGTTATACGAGATTGGTGTGCTTGATGTTATAATGAGTCTCCTTGGTCGGCAGGCTTCCTTATAAATATTCAGTTGAGTGGATCTTGATATCGGCGTGGCAAGTGGGCAAACAGCTGAAGTACGAGTGTCGTGAATCTCAAACAAAAATATCAAATAAATAAATAAAACTTTGGACTCTTTGCTCGTGAGTGAATTTTAATAATTTGTATGAAAAGTCAACACAAACGGTACAATACTAAATCAACGCCGGACTAGACGGGTCTCCAAGCAAAGACCTTCAACTTCAAACAGTAGGAGCAAATATTTTTCTCACATCTGTTACACATTCTAAAAAATATAGTGTTCCTCTGGGGTTCTGTGACTGTAATAATAATAATCAGCAGAAGAAAATGAAGAAAAGGAATTTTTAAAATATAGCTCTTTTCAAAACAGTGTTACAAAGTTCATTTTAAGCGCGAGTCGTTTACAGTAAGGAGATAAAAACCTTCAATGATGAGACCGTATACATGGGTGAATGTCACCAAATATGGTCTAATCACTAATGAAGATGCAAATGTGTGTTTATGTGTTTGTATGAGTGTACTGTATGTATAGAGTAAATGTTGTTTACTTGTGTGTGCATTTATTTGTTTATTTTGATCCCAATTAGCTGTTGCTGAAGAAGCAGCTGCTCTTCCTGGGGTCCATAGTGTGTGTGTGTGTGTGTGTGTGTGTGTGTGTGTGTGTGAGTGTGTATGAGAGAGAAAGAGAGAATGTGTGGTGACAGGCTACATCTTGATTTACTGCTCTGATATTGCACATTGTCTCACTAGCTAACGTTAAGCTCTATCATGCTATCAAAGTTTTTGTTTTTAAAATCTCTCTTTTTGTGAAACCACTGTCCTTTTTTAAAAAAAAAAGTATGGAACACCAGGGAACATTATTTTTTCAGTTTATTTTTCTCTGTCTGAATGTTTGTGTGTTTGTTTTTTTAAACGAGAGCCATTATGTTTTATGTCGCAAGCATTTTGGGGAGACACAAGAACAGACAACAATGAAAATCGATAAACAACTTTAGTTCCACAACATGGCAACACTCAACAAGTCCTCAATTTATTCTCTGGTTTCAGTGCATCATGTTTCATCTCATGGATTCTGCTTTGACATTAAATGTAAAAAAAACCCCTGAAAAAACAGGAAGCATTCTCAGGTCTGTTAAGTACCAGTTTCGAAGCCCTGCTTGAGTCCCTGCCCCTTTGCCTTTTTTGGCCAATGTGTCCCATTTAAATGATATGATAATAATATAAAGTGAAAAACTCATATACACATATACATGTAACCGCACACTCAAGGCCCAGGACCATGGATCAAAACAAAAAAATCATTTTTTGTAAAAAAAACTACCAAGGAAATATGTTTTGAATTTCCACTTTTTTTATTTTTTTATTTGTGCAATAAAGTGAAAACAATACAAGTGTAAAACGATACAAAACATGGTGTTGGAAGTCAGGACAGAAGAGGGAACAGAGTCACAAAATAATCAGACATAATCAAAACAGAACAAAACAAAACAAAACGAAAAGGAGAAAAGAAACCAACAAACAACCAGAAAGAAAAGAGGCAAGTTCAACTCGATGGTCTTTGAGGGAGTGAAAGTTCAAATGAGAGGGGTTAATGTGCCTGAATATGCACATATGAGTGTGTTGGTGCGTATGTCTATGTGATAGTGTGGAAGGGGTCCACTTTGGTTACGCTAGCATAAAATAACTTAATGTAGTTCAACACTAGCTAGCTCCTGTATTTCCTTGGTCATTTTTCTCTGTGGTTTATCCAGCCCAACATTATGCCAGTTTTGGTCATGGTCAAGCCTCTGTTGCAACACAGCTAACTGCAACAGTTGTAATGTCAGCAAACTGTTCCTTGCCAGCCACTGATTCATTTAGATGTTTATTAAAATTACATGCCATAAGCTAATGGAAGCTATTTTAATATTGCCTGTTGCACATACAGTGCTGAAAAGTGTCTTCAAAAGAAAGAAGAAAAATGAAAGAGATGAGTGCAGCAGCCAGAGGGAACATATCTGCATCCAGTTAGATAAAGATAAGAGCATCATGTTAGTCAGGTTAAAACACAGGAAGGAGAAATGGAGATGCTCTTTCTAATACCATGAGGTTATCCATGAGGTTATGAAACCAGTCGAAGAGACACAATGTCCAGTATAATATAATTCCACAGGGTTCAGATTCAGTTCAGATGGTTTTTTATTCCAAAGTATGAAAAATGCTAACGGTGATGATAGTAATGAGTAGAAAAAATATATTATAGCTGTATAATATTATTGCTGTAATGATGGATGGACTGCTGCTGACTCCAGGTGATGAACTCAGTGGGTCGTCTATTAGGACGGATGAGCACTTGACAAAAAGGATTCTCTCCACTGTTTGTATTGCAGATAGATGATTACTTCACAGGATTTGTATTAGATTGGATTGGATGTTGGGTAACAGAAAATGTCTAGGTATTTCATCAACATCATTTAATATATTCCTGTTTACAGTGGATCAATAATTCAACAGTATATGAACAGTATATTTGCCTATATAGTGGTGTGGAGCGGAGTGGTGGTGTCCAAACATTCTGATTAACAAACAGTAACTACGAAAAATAAACATGTAACCAAACAATGTAAATGTAAACAAATAAATAAACCAAACTTACTCCAAACAAATAAGAAAGAACAAGGCACCCACATGCAGCCCGCTTCTTTGTTCAAAGAGTTTGCCGCAGGTCTATTTTTCTGAATTTATTTGCATACTGCTGGTATTTTTTTCTGATCACCAGTTGTATTTAACTCTGATATTCTATGATGCATGTTGCATTAACTAATTGTGTTTTTCACAATTGTGGTAACAGTACAGGCAAATACAACTACCTCATGGCAGGAGGAACATGAATAATTTGTCTGTGTCCTATTGTCCTAAGAGTACAAGCTTAAAGACAACTGGTAAATTGTAATTATATTGCAATAGCATATTAAAGAAAAGTGAGCAATTCTATGTCAAATCAAACATAAAAACTGGATGTGATGATATATCGAAATTCAATATATCGCAATACAAAAATCCGACAATACGTATCGTGGGGCAGCAATTAGGTAGGCTACATTTTATTCTGCTGTAGTAATCACAAATGAGACGACTTGACCATCACAATTTCACAAGCTCTCCATCCAAGTTATATTATTTGCACTTTGTAATAACATTTTTAAATTGTTTACATTCTAGCAATCCCGTGCCATCAGAAATAAACATAATTCAGCACAGTCAGACTTTGTTGTCATTGAACTTTTATTTATTACATCGTATCATGGTTGTATTGAATCCTGAAGCAGATTGTTCCATCCCTAGTACTGTAGTTTATTTAAACTTTTCACTCTCACCCCATGTGAGCGCTACAGGCTACAGATGCCTCTTTTGTCATTTGTGCCCCAAAAGTACACTCTGCACCGTGTCCCGTGTCAGTGTGTTTGTTTGTCTTGTGTGTGTGTGTGTGTGTGTGTGTGTGTGTGTGTAAATCCCAGGTCCATCAGTAGCTAATTCTTTCATGTGCAGGGTGTGTGTGTGTGTGTGTGTGTGTGTGTGTGTGTGTGTGTGTGTGTGTGTGTGTGTATCTAGCTGGTGTAAAAGGGTCTTTCATGTGCGTTTTTGCAGATGGCAGATCTCCCAACCTGGATGACATCCCAGCATGACACAAACTTACTCACACACACACACACACACACACACACACACACACACAGTCAGTTTGAAGATGTTCAAACATGCAATCAGATCACAGCCCACCTGTCTTTCTGTCAGTGCTCAGTCCACAGTGTGTGTGTGTGTGTGTGTGTGTGTGTGTGTGTTAACCTCTGAAGACTTACTACTAGGTACTAGGATTGCTGTCATCAAAACACTCGACGCTACATTCCTTTTTCCTCAACCCTGTGTTTTTTTCTCTGTCTCTCCCCTGTTTCTTAGCCTTGTTTCTTTCACTCTCTCCCTCCCAATGTGTCCTTCCTTTCCCTCTTTTCCTTGTTCCCTTTTCCCTCCTTCTCATTCCATTCTTCCCCCTCTCTATCCCTTTCTCTGTCTCTCTTTATGTCTCTCTATTCTTCTTTCTCTCCCTCTCTTTCCCTCATTCCCTATAGCAAAACCTTCTTCCATGTCTTCCTCTCTCCTTCCTTTTTCTCGATGGTTCTCTCCTTCCCTTGCTTCCTCTCCCTTCATCCCTCACTCTCTCTCACCCACTTTGCTTACCTGCGCTCTCTACTTTCCTTGCTTCTTCTCATCTTTCTCTGCCTCTATCACTTCCTTTTTCTCCCTCCATGTCTCTCTCTGTCTCACCCTCTGTCCATCCCTATCCACTCAAACATCTCATGAAAGCAGAGCTGCTCTGGATGTAGAAATAATCTCATTGGTTGAGTTAAACCTCAATGGGCGGAGCCAAAAACATCACAGTTTTTCGGGCTAAGAGTGCGATCACACCTACAGTTTGTTTTGTTTTGTTTTTTTGGTCTGAATATAGTGGAAACTACTTTGTTGCATTTTTTTGTTTAGGTTCACACTGCCCAGTTACAAACAAACCAGGGGTCTCATTTGTAAACGTTGCGAACGCACAAAACAGGGCGTACACCACTTCCCACGCAAAAGTTGTGATCTATAAAAAACAAACTTGACGGGAAAATGTGCGTTAACTCTGACCCATGCGTACGAACATTTTGGAGACAGGGGAAATTGACGATGGCAGATGGTGAGGTGGTGAATCGAAATCAGATTGTATAATGATGCCTCTCACACATTTAATTTCACCTAATATCAAATATCAAATATGTCACCAAGTACGATGTCAGTTGTTATACAGTTTTTGTGTGTGAAATCGCTGCAGTGAACACGACTGTGCTGTCAGGTGCACAGATCGCACTGGAGACACCGCGGTGGCTGCCACACACACTCTGCCTGGCCCAGCCACCTCACCACCTGCACATGGATTGTGTAAATTAGCAATGTCTGGAAATAAAGCCAGTGACAGCTCATGCACAATTGTTCAACAATCGTTACACTCCATATTCCCATTATCAGTCCCAATCATAATGCAGGCCAAGGTCACCGTAACAAAACCGACATAAATGGAAAAAATTGTGTTTCCCTGTCAAACGTCCATCCTCAAATGATATCCCAGGGCGGGAGATACCACTGATTGACACGATCATTTTGGCAAGGTGCGCACTGGCACTGCTAGAGGACCACGCGAATGGAAGGATTAGGAGGGAACGAGTGTTCAGCCCAACCAACCCAACGGAACCGCGCCATCCCGGTGCAAGTACAGGTACTGACCACTCTGGGGTTTCTGGCAACCGGCTGTTACCAGCGGGAATTAGCCGACAGGTATGTATGTGTTTGATATGATTTGGGAATAATATAATTCTGTCAAATCCTGTCCTTAGGTCTGGGATATCACAGCCATCCCTGAGCGCAGTAATGCCTGCCGTCTTGGATGGCATCATTAACATGAGTAGTCCATACATCGGGTTTCCTTACACTGTGGGGGAACGGGCCGACATTAAAAGGCAATTTGCAGCAATGTCCGGTTTCCCAAATGTAATCGGCGCAATTGACTGCATCCATATTGCTATAAGGGCCCCATATGACAATGAGGTGGTCTATGTTAATCGGAAGCATGTGCATTCGATTAATGTCCAAGTCATATGTGACTCCAACATGGTCCTGATGAATATAGTGGCACGATGGCCTGGCTCAACACATGACTCCTTCATCCTGACTCATAGCAGTGTAGGGATAATAAACAACGTATTGTAGAAACTCTAACCATTCAAGCCTGATGTATAATTACTCGTCCGTTATGACCTGCAGGTGACAGTGGCTACCCCCCTCAGGCGCTGGCTCCTCACCCCGTTCCCAAACCCGCAGGGCGCAGAGGAACTGCGCTGTAATGCTGCTCACGCTCGTTAGCGCTCAGCTGTGGAGCCGTCGGCCTCCTCGAATGCCGATGGCGGTGTTTAGACGCCTCAGGTGGCAGACTGTTGTACCACCCGACGGAAGTCTGCAAGATCATCATGGCATGTGGCGTTCCGCACAACATGGCACGGAGGTTTGGCATTCCTCTCCCTCCTGGTCTCCCTCCCCCCCGGCATGAGGACCCTGACCCATAGCCCCCTACCCCCCGACAAGTGGGCTACCAACAGGGAGCGAGGATCCGTGAGGATGTAATGCGGCGTTTGTAAGAAGACAGCAACTAAGGTTAATTTTTTTGACAAGAGCTTTTAATGTGGTTGATATTTCACACATCACGGCTCTTATTTCTTGTTTGTCTGATATTACATTGATTGCACTGATGGTGTCTCTTTGTGTCAGTAGGACAGCGTCGGTCACTCGCCGCCAACACATTAGCCCACTGTGCTTTTTCACATGTCTCTAAATTGTTTACACAGTAAAAGATAAAACGGTGCTTTACCGGGGTCGTCTGTGGTCTCAGCCATGTCAGTGTCTCCCTCCCTCTCCGACACTATGCCACACACACTTGCCTCCCCGAGTATTGAGGCGATTTGGGTGTCCAGCGGTGTGAGCTCGGGTGTGCCCCTGCCCCCACCAGTAGCAGACACGCTGTGACGGTGGGATGCAATTCTTTTTTTTGCCTCCACCTTCAGATCTGACCACTTTTTCTTTATCTCTGGTACTGTCCTGTCTGTCGCCACTCGCTGCATTTTCTCTTATTTGTGACCCCGCTGCTGTGGCTACCAAACAGTATATTCTTTCTGACCTCCACCTCACCCACAAGCACCTCGATTTCTGTCTCAGAGAAGTTCCTTTTCTTCATCTTCCTCTCAGTTGTTGCCATGATTCACCGTAAGGTACCATTGATCAGCAGGCTCATTTATATGCATCAATATTCATGTGGTGATTTGCACTGACCATTTATGGTTGGATTTGGGCGTGTAGGGGGCGGGATATGAGTCCCAGGTGGACTTTGATTTATAAAGGGAAAATTGCCTGCAGGTGTGCGTATGCACGGTTTTACAAGTCTGATTTTTTTTGGGCGCAGGCCATTTTTCGGCTTTTGTGCGCACGTACACTTTTGGTACGGATCCTACACACTGTTTTATAAATGAGACCCCAGGGCTTTTAAACAAAAGTCACAAGATTGGACAGAGTTTTGGTAACCTGACATTCCACCAGGTTACAGATTTTGGCAGTGGGAGGAACCAAAACAAATCCAATTCTAATCTCTGTAACGTTAACTGTAATGATAGACTTGAATTTCTTTCCTGTAATTTACCTTCTCTGGTGTTTACACCAGGTAAAAACATGTGAAGAAATAGCTGAATATGAGCGTCTCCTATAAAACTGGGTGTTTTGGGGTTTATTTTAATGTTGGTTTGGATTACTGCAGTTTGCTTGGGGGAGACTTCAGGCGGTCTTGGTGCAGGTATTTGGTGCCACCCATGGTCAAATGGCATTGTTCTCACTTGATCCAAACTGCTCCAGATTTTGATTAACCCGCTTCAAATATAATTGGTGCGAACGCGCCTTAATGAAGTAATGGCAAGGAGTAAGAGAGGAGGTAGCAGCGTACCAGCGTTCTTGCTACTAACTGAAAAAAATGTATTGTATCTAGTTTAGCTAATTAGTCTAGCTGACCTTCCAAATTAGCCATACTTGCCTATAACTATGTAGATGAGATTCTAATATAATGAATGCCATGGTCATGAATGAATGAAAGGAAGAAGTTGTTGCGATTTACATTGTTTTCGTAATAGCTTGCAGTCTGAAAAACGATGGTTCTTTGGCTCCGCCCATTGAGGTTTAATTCAACCAATGAGATTATTTCTTCCTCCAGAGAAAGTCTGCCTCTGAGAAATGTTTGGCTTTTTTTTTTCAGTCCTTTTTGTTGTTTTTTTTTTAAACATTTTTCCTTTCCTCTCTCCTCTCTCATCCCTCTCTCCCATCTCCCTCTCACTTTATCTTCATCCATTCCTTCACTCCCTCCTACCATCCCACTTTCCTCTCCCCCCACAAATCTAAACATAATTTCTTGCATGCATTTTACTTCCTCACACTCTCTCCCTCTCCTCCTCTCCATCCCGGCTTCCCTTTTTCCCCTCCATCCATCCCTCCCTCTCGTTTCATTGCTCTTCCTCCTCCCTCTCTCCCCCACTCGGCCTAAACATTCTTTCCAGTGTGCATTTCACTCTATCAGGTTCTCCGGCT